>NC_141770.1:15951347-15958847 GCF_051362555.1 Lingula anatina
GGAATTGTTTTTCGCACTTGTTACACCCTAAGTTAGCCATGTGACCATAAAATCCACAAAGCTTCCTGCTTGCAGGAACATCGCACCCTACACATATAAGAGCTAACCTAAACTTTCTCAACTTATACCCCGACTTCCTAGACTGAATTAAAAACCCATTATCCCAAGCTTCGATTAATTCGTCGACTAAAGGCTGAAGAAATGTATTGGTCGGGGGTTCTTTTTTCATGTCAGGAATTATTCCTATTAAAATAACATTTTCTCGTTTAAATCTCTCTTCTCTAGGTAAATTCAGAATTGAAATATAAACTGCCCCCACTGAGTAACTGGTGTGCTTGTAAGGTTGAAACCAGTCAACATTGAGCATAAGTCCGTAATTACCTTCTTCTGTAAAAAAGTTATACTTTTCACCGTTGAATTCTGCCCAAATTCGCCCGTCATAAATATCATGCATCGCGTCGTCTGGAATATTTCTATTTCTCCACAACTCACATTTGTCCTCAAATTTCTCACGAACCACTAATCTTTGAAGAGAAGATTTCAGTGATTTGTAACAATAAACTTTAAAAGGTGCGTATTTTGAAGACCCTGGTTCTCCTATATCCTTGAGCAGCGGCTCTCCACATGGCTTACGCATATAGGCTAGTTTGTGGTTTGGGAAAATGATATGACTGCAATGTTTTACCCGTTTCTCCCCTTCAATGTTCAAGAAGCACTGCTCTAGGCTATATAAAGAAAAGCATTTTCTACATACTACATAGCGTGAAAACTGCATATGTCTACCATCTAAAAACTTGGACATCGAATAAAAATTTTCTGGAAAAAGAGTAATGAAACTTCTGATAGGCGCAGAGAACCTGCTGAAATACTTAAAAACGGTAAACAGTATATGTAACAAGGCCCCGACTGCTGAATCTGACACGTTATGCACAGATTGCCAAAGCACCAAAATTGAACAAATAAATCTTGTCAGTAAATTGAAAGAGTCTGCCTCATCAGGTGCACTGACGTGTCCCTTTTCAGAATCATCAGAGTGAACGGAGGAGTCCGTTTCATACGCACTGCTGTCAACATTTACATCGTCAATATCAATATCACAGTCAAAAAATGTTTTTGCATCCTCGTCTTCAATGTTTTTAAAAGAATTGTGGACTTGACGCTTTTGTTGAACAGCAGATCTATAATCGACTGTATCATCATCACTGGAAAAGAGAGGGGGTTCACTGTATTCTTCATTATTTGAAACACTATGGTCACCTAAACAAGCATCATCGATAACATCACCACATTTTTCCACATGTCGTCGCCAATGTCTGTCAGAAAGTTCTACGTTGCACTTTGTACACTTTTTCCTAGGACGCTTTGCCGGAGTTGCCATTTTGCTTCAAGCTAGTTGTTTACTGAAAAAGATATAGAGAATGTCTTCAAAGAAATGCAAAATGTACTCGCCCTTACGTTTTTCTATTTTTATTTGACTGACATGCTATATTGGAAACGCTAAAATATTATGTTTACACTTCAGAATGGCGACCACAATATGTAACAGGGCCCTACTACTCATCAAGATCAGGATACGAATTTAAATTCATAATTATTTCTGGACCAAACGTCAACTGTCCTTGAATTTTTGTATGTAGAAGTGGCGGGGTTTGAAAGCAACAAACAAGCTTGAGGATCCACAGTCGCTTATGTTTTTGTCTTTACTTATGTAGGGAATTGCACCTAGTGCAGTAAGTAAAAAAAAATGAAGCTAATAGGCCACCTCTCCATATTTGCCTGGCTAGAGGATTATTTCTAAGAAATCACCTCTCCTGACATATAGGTTAGAGGATCCACAGTCGCTTATGTTTTTGTTTTTCCTTATGTCGGAAATTGCACCTAGTGCAGTAAGTAAAAAAAAAAAAAAAATGAAGCTAATAGGCCACCTCTCCATATTTGCCTGGCTAGAGGATTATTTCTAAGAAATCACCTCTCCTGACATATAGGTTTGAGGATCCACAGTCGCTTATGTTTTTGTTTTTCCTTATGTCGGAAATTGCACCTAGTGCAGTAAGTAAAAAAAAAAGTGAAGCTAATAGGCCACCTCTCCATATTTGCCTGGCTAGAGGATTATTTCTAAGAAATCACCTCTCCTGACATATAGGTTTGAGGATCTACAGTCGCTTATGTTTTTGTTTTTCCTTATGTCGGAAATTGCACCTAGTGCAGTAAGTAAAAAAAAAAATGAAGCTAATAGGCCACCTCTCCATATTTGCCTGGCTAGAGGATTATTTCTAAGAAATCACCTCTCCTGACATATAGGTTTGAGGATCCACAGTCGCTTATGTTTTTGTTTTTCCTTATGTCGAGAATTGCCCTGTGTGCAGCAATAGAATTATTTCTCAAATTTTAGCTCTCTGAGGTTGTACGCTGTAGGAGTATCAAACGTAGATTGAACTAAATGCAGACTATTATAAACATTTAGAATGTTATGACCTTTTACTTAGTCTTTCTAGTAACTTTAACTTATACCTTAACAATAACGCATGCTCGTAAGACGTATAATGACCATGAAATTAACGTAAGAAGCTCATATTTCAAGCAGGCCAATCACCTCTATAATTTGTATCCTGTTTATATGTCATTTAAATATATCACGACCACACTGTTAGCGAGTACATATAAATAAACAATCTTGCTGTTAGCGAGTACGTTGAAATAAACAATCTTGCTTGAATTAAAGTAACTTAATATAAAAAACAGAAAAAAACTTGTCACCCATTTTTGACCTTTTCGTTTCTATCCTTGCTCAATGGCAGTTAGTCTCTCCTTTAGCATGTTATATTCCATGAATCTGACATAAAGAGGGTCTGAAGTAAACGTGATGAGGTTACAGCTAGAGGTACTGGCAGTTTCTACCTTGGCTGGTGATGATGATGCTGTTTGCGATGCTGATGAGGATTCTGGAACTTTATGCACCGGGTTCGTAGTTGAACAGGTATAATCAACTTTGTGAAACCTTTTTCTTTGTCTTTTTTCTTCTCTTTTCTTGTGGCGGTAGGCATTCCTGTTACATTTTTTGTGACGCCCCATTCCTTATTAATAGAAAAATCACATCATGCAACTGTGAGTAAATCTTTCAGATCTTTGTTTAATTATTCATTTCGGGGCATTCTACATGTTATTTTAATAAGACAGCCACGTTACTGCCCCCAGCCGTCTTCATCCTTAAATACTGCAAAGAACTTGGTTTCCCGCCTTAATCCTAGAATTTTTCTCCTCTTGCATTTTACACTGACTTATAATATGAACCTTATTAGACGTATTTATACATTCATTCTACAATGTACCTACCTTGTACGAAAAACGATGTCTTTTTGTCTAGAGTCAGGTGAACTGTTCTACCGTATCTTGATAATTTGTAGTCTGTAGCAAGAATCCCACAAAGTTAAACTGCACACTAAGCTTCCCTCGGCAGTATTGGCATGGGTGGGGAATCCGCGGGAACTATCAGTTACATTCTTCCTTTCTTGCGCGCGCCGCACGGTTCTGGTCAGTTGACATTCAGCGGGATAATTCGGCGGGCATCGATACGAGTTGTTTCACGTTAAATATTTTTCAATCAAAATGAATCAATTTCGGTCAACTTTTTTGCAAGAAGACGTCTATTTCAGTGATCATGAAACTGACGAAGATCAAGAGATTGAGGAAGATCGTCAGGTAGGTGTAATACACCATTTATTTCACTCAAATAACAACTAACAAAACCAATGATCAGTATGATAGGTTTGCACAGGGGTCTGTTTTGTTGAAAACGTCCTTTAGTAGACCTAACTGCAACACATTCTAAGACTGAGCACAGCAAAATATAAGAATTATTTACCCCAAATTCGAAAAATATTTTTCAGATAGGGAAGTATTAAGGAAATTGTGAGTGAAAATCTTGCAAATGTATATGACGTAATAGATGGAGTAGACAAATCCACATTGCGCCCCATTTTTGAGTTACAAAACGGCAGCATTTAAGTTTTCTGGGTACACAAATTTCCCTCCGTTAGATACGAAACCATTAATAATCAAAACATCAATTAAATAATTTAGAATTTCCAGAAAAAAACTGAAGGGATTTGGATTCTTACAATTTACTGCTGTTCATTCTCGTTAAAGTGAGCCATCTTATCAATTTTCCATATTTTAATTATCAAAATACTGCAAAACTATTGCGTTTAAGCACAGGGAGTGTAAATATCTTAAATGCAACTGCAAGCACCATCGGTGATCTCATTACTCCACATAAATGCTTGACTGCTGAACGATTCCAGCCAAGAAACGTTTATAAATTGCACTCGTCATGCAATGTATTTGAGTGAAATCGACACTTTTATCAAGAATCCTTAATGCACAATTTCATTCACATTTTTATAATTTTGGAATTTATTTTTATGAGTATTCGTCAGAATTTGTTCATATTCAGTTTTTTTGGTTTCTTATTTTTCAATGAAAAATAATAATAATAGTTCTGGTTCATGTGGGGTTACGTCACTGCAAGCACTGGCGGCTTGTTTACCATAGTGCGGTCAAACGCATTGCACTTCCCGCATGACTCATGGGATTTCAGATTATAAGACTCCAGTGGATTCCAGTGGGGGTGGGGGGGGGGGGAGGAGGCTAGTTAACCGTTGTTGGTTACATGCATTATCAAATGGGATGCAAACAATTAATGTAAGATATATCCTGGTAAACGCCATAACTACTTTGTGTGATTTTATGCTTGTGGATGAAATACTACTATTACATTGTTTTATTTCAGAGTACCTCGTCACCAACTGTAAGTACTAGTGCTGCCAATAGGAGATCTGGTCAAAAACGGAATCACGAAGAAACAGATATGGACAGCCTTTCCGACAGAAAATGTAACTAAATAAATACGTATTTTACTAATAATATACATTTATCTGTGCGTTTGTTCGCATTTTTTTCGCATTTTGTGAAGATATCCGATGAATTTTGTAGCGTTGAAATGCATTTATAAGACGGGACCCATAAAACCCATGTTATCACTTCTAATCGCCCAAAAAGAACGACTTAACGAAAATATAATGCAGGGCACGTAATTACATCTTGATGTTACGGTTACGTGACTCCAGCCTACAGATATGTTATTCAATTATACTTCTCCCTCTCCCTTTGTATATATATTCTGAAATACCGCGGTATAGAAATTACCGCAACATACTAAAGTTATATATTTTTTATTTATTCATTCCTAAATATAGCACTGAGGGGCATGATAGAAATTGTCTTCAAGCAGCAGGAGGAGATCTTAAAACGATTGAAGACCATTGAAACCAAGGAGGAGGAAAGAAGAGGGGGAGGAGAGGAGAAAGTGGTTGTTCCACCCAACGTTCGGGTAATGAAGTTTCTATCATTTATTTGTAATGTCTTGCAACATACATGTGCAAAGCAAAATGTACACTGTTTTAATATTCACTTTTATCAATATGTAATCAGATTAATTTTAAAGTTTTTACAAACTTTAAGTCAATATGTAATAGATTAATTTAAAAGTTTTTAAAAAGATATTCAACTTAATTTGATAAAGCTCTCACCACGAAGACGTGCTCCTTCTTGTATCAACTATCACATGTTAACAGATCGTGGTATTAAATGTGACAATCGGCATGTGTTTCTTGCCATGCCTCATCGAGGACATAATTAACTTCATTTAGCTGTAGTACTGGAAACATCACAGCTTATTAGTGTTTTCATTTTAACGAGCAACCTGTACTGCATTACCCTGCCCAAGAATGCTTATCTATGCAACAGGTTACTATAGATGCTCTTTCTTGAATTGGACTTCTTCATTGGTGTGGTTATCTGCGTCTTTGTCTGTAATCTTATCATTTCAACTTCTCTCCTCTACCTCGGCTGAGTGATATTTAAAATAACGCAAATATTTCATTTCATCATATGCCGTCAGATGGCCGTTAGAGATGGTTATGGCGATGGATTGAAACGTGGTCTCAAGTGGACGTTTGACCAACAGAAGTAAGATAACGTTGGTTTTCTTAAAATTAAACCTGTTTCATACACTGTAATTTGTCAAAGTTATAATCTCATATATCTCGTTAAAATAAATATTAACAATATTAACTACTGATATCGCAACTCGTAAGTTCATGTGCAGAAGGTATACAGTCCAGATTTTTAGCAATCACCCTGGCATTTTTGGTGTCAATATGCAATTGTGTATGGATTATGTTGTGAGGTCTTGTAAAATGTGAATTAATAATTTCACTTAACTGCTAGGAAGTAAAAACAGAGAATTAAATTTTTAAAAATATTTCAAAATCATAAGCTACATATATGTTGTATTTTACTCTAATCGTAGGCCGCACGATGCAGAAAACCACCCTATGACCGAACACATTATAACGTTTGTCAGGGGATGGGCTGGGAATGCTGAAGCAAGTGAGGAGGTAGTGAAATGTAAGTAAATTGCCAACACTGCATTTTCTTATACTGAGGAACTCAGCAGTAATCCCTACCAAAAGCAACTGTGAAATTAAGCGCTTTTTAAGAATGATGATCCAAAAATCATATTACTAATTTAATTATTATTTTATTAACTATTTGCATAACCTAAATGGCTAGACAACCAGTTCTCGTTAACTTGATGAACACATTGTTTATAAATCCAACAACTGTATCCACTTGGAAGTTGTTAGTTACTGTACGTGTCATAAAGATGCATTTTCCATACAATATATATAACGTTTATTGTCCAGGTGCCATTAAAAGATACTTTATCACAAAGAAGCAGGAAGATGGTCTAAAGAAACAGAATCAACTAGAGGTGCAGAGGCAGAAGAGGGTTAAATATGAGAGGAAGAAGGAGGTATATACCGGGTCATTTTCTCTAGATCCTGTAAAGACTTTTTGGATGAATCTTTTTTCCTAAATCTGTAAATTTTTATAGATGGATCTATTTTCTAAATCTGTATGTTTTTAGATGGATGTTTTTTCTAAATCTGTATGATTTGTATAAAAAGATTTGGAATATCATGGAAGAGACAGAGTGTTGTTGAATGTGGTAACCAATTAGATGGAATGTTTTGCAGAACATATACTCATACTTTAATTGTTTTTTTTTTTCTTCAGAAAGCCAAAAGAAGGATGAAGGCGCTGCAGATCCTGTCAGCCCAAGGGTGGCAGTCTGAGGTGCGGCGCGCACAAATCAGGAGCGCCATTGAGATAAAGTATACGTCCAGCGATGAAGAGTGTGATGACGGATTCATCACACACCCCCCATCCTGGCAAAGTGACAAGTTTGCGCAGGTTAAGCGTGCTTTAGACAGGTGTTTTGTTGATAACTGCTCGCACAAGAGCAGAAGGCTACTGCAAAATAGGAAGATAGGAGCAGTCCACGTCAAATCTGCCCCTAATTGTCCAGAGGATGTCTCTTGGATTGTGAAGAAAGATTAAAAAGTTTTGTAAATTGTTTTCAGTATTCCTGAACAA